>NC_081348.1:33141170-33190535 GCF_029784015.1 Lycium ferocissimum | reverse complement strand
TTGAAAGGCATATTTGAAGTTGTAACTTGACAAAAGGCTTTGTAATCGGTTTTGATAATTCTTATTGAGATACACATGTTGAATACCTGTTTTTATATTGATTAGTGGCTTTGTAAACTGTTTAACAAATGATATTAAGAATCATAAAGTGGAATGACTGTTTTTATATTGTCTTTTCAGAACCGATTTCTTTATGTATTATTATATTTTATTTTTTTATAATACTTGTTGTCCCCGAGGCACTCACTGAGTACGAAAGTACTCAGGCATACCATTGTTGTTTTTGATGGTATGTTAGGTAACGGAGAAGAGCAGGTTCGTGATACTCTCGACGCTTAGGAGAACTTGCTGCTTCTGTTGATTTGGTGAGCCCACATCCTTGTTCGTGGGACACTTCCTGTTTTATTTATTATTCTAGATTTCCGGGCTGCGTCCCGAAGTTAGATGATTTTTGTCTCTTAGAAGCTCCATAGATAGTTGTCATAATTGTGGGTAGATTGTCAAAGTCTCATACAACTTAATGGGTGTTTGTCACGTTTATGATTATTTACTTATATTAGACTTCCGCTGATCTTATTTCATAATTGTGATCCTGATATATGCAGTTACTTATAACTTTGTTTAATTTAATAATGAAAGATAAAAAGGAACTTGATGTTACATTTATTTTATAAACTGTTGAAGGCGAATGTTGAACCTGGCGGGTTCAAGTGTTATTATTGTGTCGTTTAGGTTCTTCCGATGTTGTTCATGACGGCTTCGATGCCTGGCCACGTCTAGGGTGGGTTTTGGGGCGTGACAATAAACATATGACCCCAACCTGCCCAAGTCTATGAGGTTGGTGACTCACTCATTTATTAACTCAACTCATTTTAACCCCACCAATCAGCCTACTTAAAAGTTGGGTTGATTTGAACTAAATATGTAGGTGTCATTTGCACTTTTGGTCCCTATTTTGTGTTGGTCCTTAATTTTTGTCCCTCAAGGCTAACAACTCTTTCCTGGGGCATAAATTTATATTTTCGCATCCTAATATCCCACAAATTATGATTTGCACAGGCCGCGCATTAAAGAACTTATGCCCCGCTAGGCTAAGTTCCATTTTGAAGGCCAAAAATTAAAGACCAGCCCATTTGAAGGCCAAAAGTTAAAGACCGCCCCATTTGAAGGGAAAACCGTGCAATTTCTTTAATATGCAACCCAAATTGATCCATGAGAATCTCTATCAAAGTAAATTATAAATTTTAATTTTTTTTTTGGGGTATGTTATATATAGACAATAAAAAAAATACCTTATTAACTTTATTTAGTAATTAAACAAATATTGAGAAAACAAACAAAGAAATTAAAACTTGGTAAATGTTGAACGTGTTGCTATGTCCTCTTTGTTTAGCCCATCTTGACAAAGCTCATTTCAACTCAGGTGGCTCTTGGACAGGTTAATAACTTAACCGTTTATTAAATCAACCTTTGTGATCTTTCTAATTTCAACTATAAAGTCATTCGTTGACATTAATAAAGTGAAATTTGAAAGATCATACGTGTTAATGTGTTATTAACCCCTTGATGATTCTTACGTTATCCAGAAATCACTTCTAACTCTAGTGGCTTTCAGATAATGAATGTTTGATCCTTCCTTTTTTATTTCCTTTCCTTTTTGAGTCACTTCTCAACGGTTCATTGTTTGAACTTTGTTACACAAAGTTATGACCATTTTATTAAAAATGCACAAAGGTCGACTAACGATCATCGCAACCGTGATAAAATTATTGTCGTCCCGCCGAGAGGTTCCGGCTCGAATCCGCACTCCAACTCGAACAAAAATCAGAGGAAAACAAGAGAACAAAACAATAAGAAAACAGAAATGAAAATAGGTTGTGTAAAAGATGAGTAGTGAATAGGTGTTTTTTGAGGGTGATAATGGCTGGTATTTATAGCCGAAGGGTTCAAAGTAGCTTCTCCAAAACGCTGAAGATTTTGAATTTTTGAAAAGAAGAAAGAGGAGGGAGATTAATTTTTAGTGATTCAAAAGAAGAAATGATGGAAATGGGATGAGACTTACGTAAAATCGGCCGAAATCACTCATGGCCGTAACGACCCATTTGGTCGTTTAGCACCGTTAGGCCTAATATTCCTAAAACACCCTTTTCGTGGTCTAATCTTGTCGTTTATAGTCTATAACGGGTGATTCGGTATTTAATCGACGAATAAACCTTATAATATATGTATTTAATGTGTGTGAATAGTTTATTCATAGAAATAATATTTGCACACATATAAGGTGTAAGTGGGTAAATATGGTATTTGACGAGCGGATAATTGGTTATATGTTTAATTTTAACGGGAGATTAATTACCTATAATTAGCTTATGGTTAATGATTAAGGTGGACATCATGACTGTTCGCAAGGCAAAGAACTAGTGAGTAAGTAAATAAAGTGGCAGGTGCGCAATTGGCTAAATATTGTATCAGAAATAGTGGGATAAATGAATTAATTAAAAGTTGAGTGATAAGTGATAGGTGGCTGACCCACGTGGATCCTTAGAATGGCAGCAACAATTGACTCATGTATTATATATTTAGGTGGCACATTCAGAATATAGGTGTATTGTTGAAATTAATTAAAGAATTAGACCCCAAATTCCATTATGAGAAGATTCCTTTTCATATCTCATTAGAAGTGAGCTAATTCACTTACAAAAGGTATTATGCAGCAACTTTTTTTCTCCTTGCACGAGAGTTAAGGGAATAAAGCAACTTGTAGTAATAATGTATGAGTTAGTGGGAGACAAAAAGGAATTAGCTAATAAATTAATGGAATAAGTGGGAAATGACCCCTTTTCCATGTGGGAGCCATTCTATAAGGTAGAAATGACTAATTGATTATATACAGATTTGGTGCCAATCTTAAAGTAACTTTACTATTATGAATGTTTAAGTGGTGGGCCCCACGCCCAAATAAAGGAGCCATAATGATATGTTAGCACTTTCAGATTTTAAGTCTTCCACGTCTAGCATATGTATTTGCAAAAGAACTTCTCTTAAAAATTAATCATTCACTTAAGAAATCCTAGGCAGCATCTATTTTACAATATTAATGACCTTTTAGTTCTTGGACTATATATTTAGTTCCTAAGAAGATTAAGCAGCAGCGTCGAAATATTTTTAAAGAGACAGAAGCTCCTAAGCCATGGCAACTCACGGCCATGGTAGCTCTTAAAGCTCACAACCATGGCAGCCCTTGAAAGCTCACATCCAGCCCTCCTCCACACAATTAAATTGTTAATCTTCATCTTGATTTGGAGAAAGAATTATGAATAACCATGGCAGCCAAGCTCACGGCCACTCCAAGGGGGCAAGAACATTAGGATTTAAATCGAGGAAGAAGATGGGGCAATTGGTGCAAGTGATTATAGGATCTGCCCTAACTAAATTAAGGTAAGAATCCTCCTCTCCAAGATATATTTAAATTCATCCAGGCCATAGGTAAAATTGTGAGATGAGAACTACCGGATTAATGGCAGGAAATCGTATAACTTGTTGTTATCATTGATTATGTGTTAAGAGTGAAGGAATCTTGATATTTAAAGCTGTAGTTGTTTATATGAAATTGTTGAGATATGAATTGGATTCTGTGGAATTATGAGGATTGTTACGGTGCTATGTTCTTATGGATTAGATGTACATAAGGTTGTTGGGTGTTGTTATGATTTGGAACTAATTTGGAGTTCGTACGGGGTGAATTATTTAGAGGAGATGCCGCACGAATTATATGATCCTTAGATAATGGGTGAAATTATTTTTCAATAAAATTTCACCGCCTCATGGGCCTAAGGCCACTTTTTAGAATGTGTTTTGGGTTTTGAATATAGGTATAGCAATACGGGCGCTCTTAGATTCGTATTCTAACTTAGATGATATATTTGATAGACTTTGTCCGTTCAAGCACTTAAGGAAAAAGCTTTGGCGTGAAAAGTTCGTGACACCCGTTCGCACGAGGCAGTTACGGCTTACTTTATGTCTAGATCTGCTAGCAAAACGTATGTAGATAGTAGTGATTGACGGGGAAAGCATGATAGGTCTTCGTGCATGGTGGAGGTAAATTCCATCTAGGTTGATATTGTCACCGTTACGGGCTTGTCGCCATTATTGTGATATCGTTATGCTGGCTCATCACCATTATTGTGATATTGTTATGCGAGTCAACCGTATCAGTGATTTCATGTACTTGAAAGTGTGAGTAATATTGATTATTGAGCCATGGACAATAATATGACTTGTACTTGTTTATTGCATTTGCAATATAGTTGAGATCGATATCATGTGCATTTACATGCTTTGCATATTACTTTTATGTTGTCCCACGGCGATGAGAGTGATCGAGAGACCCGGCGTATTTGCGGAGATCGAGAGTGAGCAAGAGAGACTCCGAGGTCTTTGCCGGGAGATCGAGAGAAATTGATAGCCTCCGAGGTTTCTGAGAGCACGAGGTACATGGACTTCGCGGGTCCCCCATGGGTCATGACTATGAGGCATTGCCATAGCGTGTGTGTACGAGAGTGGAGTGTGAGAGGTGACTACTGCATTGCATAACATTTACATAAAGACGACATTACATTGCATAGCACTCCATTTGAATGGTCATTCATGTCATTGCATGGCACATTCTCTCGATTGATTCTTGATTTGTGAATTACCGAGTTGTTGTTTGTGAGTATTTATTTTAAAGGGCCGGATGGAATCGAGGTTTATAGAATTCTCCCTAGGCTTATAACCCGAGATATTGAAATCCTCAGATTATCGTACCCCAGACTTTCATACGTGCGAGCCGGGACCGGGTTTGATTACTTATCCGCTTACTTGTTAGTTGTTTGTTTATATGCGTGAACTAACCATTGTCGGCCCATGATACCTACTTCTAGCTTTGTGTTGTGCTCATACTACTTTTGCTACACTCCTTCCGAGTGTAGAGTTAATTTCGTGATGTCTCGGAGTCTCACGACCGTTTCGAGGCATTCGTCAAAGGCGTTTGGGGCGAGCTATTTGAGATATTGCAACCCCGAGTCTCTCCTTAGATTTCGTTGTTCTCATCCTTAAAATCGTGTCGTATCCAGCTTGAGTCCGTTATCTATTCAAATTGTAAACTTCTTAAGCTCTTGTATGAGTCTAGACCGTATTTTGGGAATTTCTTATAATAAAAGTATTTATTCCGCATGTTGTATCAAATTAAGGTAGTTATCCAAGGGTTCGCCCACCAGGGAGGGTTAGTGCGGTGCCCGCATGATCCATGATTTGGGTCGCGACAATGGCCGAGCTCGCAAGCTTCAGATATGGAGTGTGAGAAAGGAGAAAAGGGGATGAAGGGATGTGGGCAGATGTGATAGGTGAAAAACACCTCTACATTGCTATCCTTAGGCAACAATACGACGATTTGCATGTAATTACTTTATGAATGATCGATTGGCTAAAATTTGAATAAAACTTACTCAATTTTGACAAAAAAAAAAAAAAGTACCTTTAATTTCTTTATGCATAGAAAAAGTGGAGGGTGATAATGCATGGTATACATAAAGTATACCAATTATGCAAGCATTTTGCCATGTTTTCTTCCGCTTGTACTTTGTTCCCGGGAATAAAGTATCACACACAACAAACTTAATTTTATTCCATAATAAGCCATAATATATCCTCATCCAATACATCACACTAATGGAGAGGAAATCCCGCTAGCTGCAAGATTACTTATTTATACGACACAAGCAGATAGGACATAAATATTTGTAGATCAATACATTTTGAAATATCTTTTTAGTTGTTGTCCCACCAGAATTGTGATTGGAGATAATCCACAACTTTCTTGTCAACTTGAAACGCTTTTGTGAGAACATAAGGATTGATTGGTGGCTCTGAGCCAAATACTGCATTTGCTACAGTGATAACTCCTGCATTTTGACTACTCAGTCTAGAAATTGCAACAGCTTTAGTCTTTCCAATATTCAATTGAAAGTGAATGAGACCAAATGGGAAAACAAACACATCTCCAGCCTTTAGAATCTTGGTAAAGAGTCTATTCTTCATATTTGGGCCAGGGTTTGAAAGGACAAAGCCAGCATAGAGCGTGCCTTCAATGACGGTAATAAGCTCGGTTCCTCGGGGGTGAATATGAGGTGGGTTGAGACCGTATGGCGCATAATCAATACGTGCTAATGAAATGCCCAGAGTGTTGAGTCCAGGTAAATTGTTGACATTCACATTAGTTACAGCCGATCCAACTTGATTTGAAGTGTTTCCGGGCATGTTTATACCAGAGAAAAAGAAATCATCCGCCACAACCTTCATTGGATCTTTGCAAATTTTTCCATTCACAAAAACTGCAAAAGAATCTCTAATTAATTAAAAGAAAATAACAAAAAGGCTATAATAAATGTGCATAAACCTTCATAAAAAACTATAAATATCGTAATTGTAATTTGATATTTTACCAGCAGCCTTGGAGTCGTCAACAGCAACACAAATATCCTGGAGAGGACTAGGATCAAATGCATGGCTCATTGAAGATAACACAGCCATAATGACTATGGTCAGTACAATTGACTTGAGAGACATTGCTACTAGAAATAAACTATCTTATGAAACAATTCAAATTAATTGATCTTTAATTAATTGCTATGTTGATTTTTCACAAACATAACAAGAAAAGAGCTATGTATTTATAGATGAACATTCGTTTGAATTGGTCGTTAATTTCCCATAAACAAATTGTGGATCAGGCTTCTGGATTAACAAGTCATTGATGGTAATTAATTTTTTAATCACTTGAATTTTTAATTCAACTTCCTTGAACAACTACAAAGACTAAATTGATTTACCTAAGAATCAGCTAATCCGTACGTCCATTTGAAATAGTCATGAAAATAAGGAAGATCGATTGAGGAAAAGGAGACTAGGTTGCGAAATAAGATATAAAAGCAACTTCCCAAGTTAAAATGAATTTACAATAATCTGAAATGAATTAGTACTCTAAATCTTTATTGACATTATCAGAGACTAGAACTTATTTCGTTGTTAAGTTTGAAAATAAGATCAACCACTGCAGTTTGAAAATAAGATCAACCATTGCATTGATTTATTAAACTACTATTTCACATTTAAATTCAATTAAACTGATCATGACTACGTTGGTTACATGCGAGAACAGTTCCTTCATCTCAACAATAACAACCTGGAAGTTTATAATTTTAACACTAATTTCACTGCATACTATACTTACAAGCTTATCATTTTAATCCATAAAAGCACTAATTAAAAATTAACTACTATTACACATATATACTTTAATTTTGGCCACAATGATATAAAGTTGTTTCTTTCTATGATCTAGAACATAGTTATATATACTAGTCAGAGCATGCAGTTTATGAGTCCTATGGTGCCCAACCAAAAAATGAAGAGGAAGATAGTACTAAACCAACAGAAGGCTTCCTCCTCCAAAAAAGCTATAAAAATACACGGTATAAACCAAAAGTTTTATTAAAATTCAATATATCTGTTTTTTTTTTAATTGTCGGGACTATTGACTTATATTTGTAAAACGTGAGGGCGCGCGGGAGGGATCCACGCTTTTACAAACATAATTTGTAAAACGCATCCTCCCACGTTTTACAAACATAACTTTTTTCCCACACGTTTAGGTTTAATTTAAAGACGTATTTAAATCATATTCGTATATTTTTAATAAAAAAAATTTATTTATTTTTTTAATTTTTAAATATATAGTTAATTTTAGTATATCAAATAAATATTTTAATACATGCAATAATTAAATATGTGTTATATAGTAAAAATAAAATATAAGTTAAATAAACGTCACACATTAACTTATTAATAAATGTTAAATTACATGATAACTATTAAACGGCACAAGACATGTTTTATTTTTTAAGATTTTGATTTAAACGTGTTATTTTTTAATCAAGACATAACTTTTTGAATATAAATCTAAGAAAAAATATAGGTGAAAAACTAGAAAGAAACTTTGGTCATAATTTTGCTGTCCGTTTACCTTTATTTTTTAATAAAAAAAATTATTGATTTTTTCCATTTTTAAAGCATATAGTATATATTAAATTTGTTTGAAAAAACTTAGTGTTTGACTGTAAGGTTATTTTAGTCAACTTTATATGTCGAGAAAATTAGTCAGCTTTATTTTCAAAAATTAAAATCGCAGAAGTGAAATTGACATTCACAGCTACATTACCCCGGAATTTTTACATTGAAATCTATTGCATATCATCATCTTATAAGTAACTAAAACTGAAAATTTCAGGCCAATTTGGGGGAAAATTGAAATTGAATGGGATAAAAGGTGTTTTTTTAAAAATCGGCCCAAAACCGCCTTGCGGTTGTTTGTCCGCATAGATCTCGAAAAAATACGCAAGTTCAAAAAAAAAACGCGTCATGTCCGAAAATGACCATCTATTTGGGATTTTTCACCTTATATTTTTTAGACTTAGATTTATATTCAAAATAAAGTTATGTCTTCAAAAAATAACACGTTTAAATCAAAATCTTAAAAAATAAAACATGTCTTGTGCCGTTTAATAGTTATCATGTAATTTAACATTTATTAATAAGTTAATGTGTGACGTTTATTTAACTTATATTTTATTTTTTATTTCGTTCCATATATAACACATATTTAATTATTGCATGTATTAAAATATTTATTTGAGTTATTCACTAAAATTAACTATATGCTTTAAAAATTAAAAAAATCAATAAATTTTTTTTATTAAAAACATACCGAATATGATTTAAATAGAGGCAACGTCTTACAAATTAAACCCTAAACCGTGCGGAGTCATCCAGTTTTACAAATTATGTTTGTAAAACTATCCCTAATGTTTTACAAATTATTTTGCAAAACGTGGATTTTTTATTAAAAAAGTTTTTTTTTTTTGACGCGCTTCATCAATTGTGGGCTGATCCACGTATTTTTTTTGGTTTATAGATACCCTTTTTTTAAGCGCTAATGTTTTATTAAAATTCAATATATCTGTTACTTTGACTTTGAGGAGGGCGCGCGGCTTCTAATTATAACACACAGGGCCAGACATATTTGTGGATACATATATGTACGTATGTACTATATATGTATATATAAAAATAAGTATAGATTAGTAAGACCAAATTAAGGTCTTCTTTGTTTGGTTGTGATCGATCGCGTGTACAATATAACCCAAGTTTTTAGAAATAAGTAACAAAGAACTTTTATTTTCTGTCCTGTATTTTTCTAAGAGTTGTATATATATTTGCATTTCAGAGATTAAAATATAAAGGACTTAAGAAATTCAAATTGTCATGTCCAAACATGATTTCCCAAATCATCCAAAAGGCATGATTTGGGATTTCAAGCCATGGTTTCAAAAAATTTCAATGTAAAACTTGACCCATAAGTTGGTAGATATTTTTAACAATTACTCCCACCAACCATTTATTAATCTCATTAACTTCTACCAACATTTATTTATGTTCTAACTTCTACCAAGTATTACATTACTATTAATGTTAAATTTTCTTTTTATTGAACTAAAGTTTGATCAATTGATGTTGTATTTTTTAGAAAGGCCTTCTAGTAGAGTTATGAACTATGACTTGCTCATTTGGTAAGATTGTATAAGAATTGGGAATGTTTTGATAGTTTTCATTATTTTTTAAGAAAAAATACAACTTAAGAAATCCAAATTGATATAAACATGATTTCAAATCATGGTTTCATCTCTTGGTTTCAAATCATGTCCAAACGTTATTATATATATATATATATATATATATATATATATATTATTTAAGACTGAGATATAGTGTCACTCCAATAGAAGTAATATATATATATACTAGTGTCACTCGGCCCGGGCCCAATACTAACATTAAAATTAAATTTATAATTTTTAAAAAAAATTTCTAGCTCTTTCCGACATTAAGTTATTAGAGGATTGGTAGTTCTCCATTTTCTATAAAATCTTAAAAACTAAATCATAATATAAAATTATTTGAAAGTTAAAGAAGAATTTCCTTTTATTTTCAAATTAGAGCTCTTCTCTTTTTATTTCATTGAAGGCTTTTATAGAATAATTCAAATTAAACTCGAGAATATAGTGTCCAATAATTCAAATTAAACTTTATCATATGTTGGATTAATATCACTCATTTTTTTCTGAACTAAATCAATACTGACTAACCAACTATTGCAAAAAGATATGAGTGTCCAAGAAATGCTGGCACGATTTTCAACCTCAAATAAATAAAGAGACTATGACTTATTAATAGTGAATAAGTGACGTTATTAATTTTTTGAAAATGAACTAATGCATTACAAAGCAACAGTCTATTGACGAAGCTAATCATTTGTTTGCAAATGTTTTTCTATTTTTCTTTATCGCATTGGGTATTTCAATAACTATTGTGGAAATTCAATATCAAATAGACCGGTTCATTCTTTTTGCAAAATATTTCAAGAAGAAAGAACAAATGCAACGATCGAGTTTAAGCTCAAATTAATAAACAACACAAAACTATATTCATTTATTTTATTAGCCACCCTAAAGACGCTATTTTTAATAGCAAGCTCACCATATAAGAGCTCAAAAAAATTATTCATAGTGATGTAAAATTTTAAAATCTCTAGAGGGTGCCATAAACAATATTGTTTGTGGAATCTATACTTTTTGAGCTTAAGACATGAGAATAAGATCTATAAATAGACTTGTAAATATCTATGTTAGTGATACCCATCTCAAAAGACGGAATCATTAAGCAATGAATATGCACAATGTCTGATGTGTCTTAGTAGATTTATTATGGCATAGTGTAATATGAATCTTGATTTCATTTTTTTGTCAAGGAAAAAAAGTGTTGCTTCCTTCTCATTTTATGTGAAGGTATTATTATTTGGGTAGTCAGATCGTTTTTCTTTTACTATATTTTTTTAATTTTCTTTTAGAATATTTTGAATTACTAACTATGTGGACTTATAGTACTTCTGAATCATTAAAATAAATTTACATATTTGAAAACTACACACAAAAAATATATGAATAATTGCAGTCCTACGTGAATTATTATATTTTGAAGATCATTTTTTTGTTGACAAAAGCTTATAAGTAAAATAAAAAAGCAGGACATATTTGTTTTACCACTTAGAAAATTAGTGACTAAAAAACAATACATACAACGCAAAAGAGTTGGTGCGGAGTTGGGGGGGGGGGAGAATTAGGGTCTTGTAAAATATCTCAGAAGTGTTTTTTTCTTATTTATCAAATTATTTGATGACAATTAAAGTAATATTAAACTAAATTAAGGGCAACATAAAAGAGAAATCAGACAAACTCTTGAAGTTGAACAACACATGTCACCTATAAAAATAGCTCTAGGAAATTACAAAAATAATCCTGTGAGGACTATAAAAAACTCCCCATTCTTTCTTATATATAATATACGTAATGTGGAAATTTGTCTGTTAGGGGATAACCTAATGATAAAAAAAAATAGCAGTTGAAGAAGGAACACCTTTCATTTAAGAAGAAGTCACCAATTTAATCATCAATCATAATAATCAATGGAGTACAAAAAAAAAAAAAAAAAAAAAAAAGCAACAATAAAGTGAAAAGTTAGTCTTACCAAGTCAATTTCCCCTTAAACAAATTTTACATTAGGTTTCCGCATTACCAAGTCATCAATGTGTATTTTTTTTTTTTTTTAAACACTTGAACATTGAAGTCTATTCCTTCAACAACTACAAAGACCAAATCTTATTTATCTAATTTGAGAAATTAAGATTTGACAGTAACTTGCTAACTTGCCAATAGGGGAAAAAAAATAAAAGATCGATCTACTAGATGTTGACTGAGAAGCATTATATTGGATAGGCGAATAAATAATGTGTACAATAATCCGTTGATTTAATTAGTCTAAAATATTCATTGGTGATACTAAAACACTGTACTATTAAAGTTAAAATTTATTAAACTGACGACTACGTTGGTTTGCACGCGAGAGGAAAATTCACTCATCTCAACATGATTACATGAAGACCTTTGAAGTTTCTTAATTTTGAACTAATACGATGCATATTACAAGCTTGTCATTGTAATTTAAAAAGGAGTAATAATTGAAAATAACTATATACCGCGGCACAACTCACACCTAGCTCTCTATAGCAGTCATTCTCTACAACATTTCACTGTAACGGTCAAGTTTATTTGGAATCAATTGTCGTATACATGTAACAACTCCAAATTCACGACACAAACACTGCAACGCAGAATTACAATAGAAAAATGGAATTAACAAGGTAATTGCAGAACAACAATCAACCGGTAAAACGATAGGAAAAATTGAAGAAGATAACGATAAGAAAACCAGAAAGGGATAAGAAACATAGGCTCAGAGAAAGGGGATGTGAGGAACAAACATTTTTCTCAACATTATGCATAACCATTCTTTTCAACCCCTAGTCATTTTTAACTAGTTTCTAAATGGGCCCGGATTCCAAATAAAACTATCCAACATTTTACTCGGCCCAAAAATCTCAACTGGATCAGTCGTACATTTTTTTTTTGCACGGATTACCCTTCAAAGGCGCTGGTCTTTAATTTTTGCCCCTCAAATTGCTGGTCTTTAATTTTTGTCCTTCGCTTAAAAAAGTGGCCGAAAATACCCCGAGGTTCTAGGTTCGAACCCTCGCTCAGTGAAAAGAAAATTGCAAGGCAAGGCTTCACGAAAATTCTGCTTTAATTTTTTTTTTTTTTTTTTTTAACTCTGCTGGAATTCCACAACCCCGAACAGGCCTAATGTTGCTACGAAATTCTGCCTTGTGATTTTTTTCTTTGACTGAGCCGGGTTTCGAACCCAGAACCTCGGGGTATTTTAGGCGAAGGGCAAAAATTAGGGGCAAAAGTTAAAGACTACCCCCGAATAAGGGCAATCGTGCAAATTGCCCTCAGTCGTATTTACAAACTTTTATCCCATAGGCCCTTATGGATCCAACTTGGTTCACAACAATTATGTTACATTATTTGTTCTCTACAACATCTTGCTATAGCAACTAAAAAAATCTGAATAAACGACACCATACCAATATCAATATGTATCTTGGCCTTAATAATATAAAATTTGTTTCTTTCTATGATCTAGAACATAATTTCCCTAGTCAGAGCATGCGGGCAGTTTAAGAGTCCTACAATAATGAAAAACAAAAAATATTACTCCATCCGTTTCAATTTATGTGACACTCTTTCCTTTTTAGTCAGTCCAAAAAAATGACACCTTATTTAGTAACAATTTAATTTTAAACTTTCCATTTTATCCTTAATGAGATGATTTATAGCCACACAAATATTTATGACTTATTTTAGATCATAAATTTCAAAAGTCTTCCTTTCATTCATAAACTCCGTGCCTAATCAAACACCTTCACATAAATTGAGACGGAGGGAGTAAACCAGTAGATGTCCTCCTCCTAGGTCTTCTTCACCTGCTAATGTTTTAGTATTCAATTACTCAATAGTACTATATTTGTTACATCAACTTTGGTGGGGTTGGGGGGGGGGGGGGGGCATAGAGTTAGGATTTTCATTAAAGAGATTTAAAAAATAAAGAAGTAAGCACACGAAGAATTCAAAAAGATGCAACATCTATTACTATATATATACATAAAAAATAAATTCGACCTAGTATATACATAGTGTAATTTTTCAATGAAGAGTTCGGATAAACCACCTTGCGTCCCTTAACTCCGCCCATGCCATACATAAATTTGTGTGTGTGTGTGTGTGTGTGTATATGTGTGTGTAGGTATGCATATTAGGTGTGACAAAACTAGCCCATAAACATATGACCCCAACCCGCCCAAGTCTGGGGCGGTTAGTGACTCACTCATTTATTAACTTAACTCATTTTAACCCCCTCAATTAGCCTACTTAAATGTTGGGCTGATTTGAACTAAATATGCAGGGGTCATTTGCACTTTTGTCCCTATTTTGTGTTGGTCCTTAATTTTTGCCCCTCAAGGCAAACAACCTTTTCGCGGGGCATAAATTTATATTTTCGCATCCTAACATCCCACAAGTTATGCCTAGCGCGGGCCGCGCCGTTAAAGAACTTATGCCCGGCTAGGCTAAATTCAATTTTAAAGGTCAAAAGCTAAAGACCACCCCATTTGAAGGACAAAAGTTAAAGACCACCCCATTTGAAGACAACCCGTGCAATCTCTTCAATATGCAGCCCAAATTGATCCATGAGAAACTCTGTCAAAGTAAATTATAAATTTTATTTTGTTTGGTATGTTATATACAGACATGAAAAAAACACGTTATTAATTTTATTTAATAATTAAACAAATATTAAGAAATTAAAACTTGATAAATGTTTAACGTGTTGCTATGACCTCTTTGTTTAGCCCAAGTTGACCAAGCTCATATCAACTCAGGTGGCCCTTGGATAGGTTAATAACTCAACCATTTATTAACTCAACCTTTGTGATCTTTCTAATTTCAACTATAAAGTCATTCGTTGATATTAATAAAGTGAAATTTGAAAGATCATATGTGTTATTAACCCGTTGATGATTCTTACGTTATCTAGAAATCACTTCTAACTCTAGTGGCTTTCAGATTATGAATGTTTGATCCTTCCTTTTTTAATTTCCTTTCCTTTTTGAGTCACTTCTCAATGGTTCATCGTTTGAACTTTGTTACACAAATTTATGATCATTTTATTAAAAATGCACAGTGTCGACTAACGATCATCGCAACCGCAATAAAATTATTGTCGTATCGCCGAGAGGTTCCGACTCGAACCCACGTTCCAACTCGAACAAAAATCAGAGGAAAACAGAAGAACAAAACAATAAGAAAACAAAAGCGAAAATAGGCTGTGTAAAAGATGATTATTGAATTGGTGGTGTTTGAGGATGATAATGGATGGTATTTATAGCCAAAGGGTTCAAAGTAGCTTCTCCAAAACACTGAAGATTTTGAATTTTTGAAAAGAAGAAAGAGGAGGGAGATTTTGAGCGATTCAAAAGATGATGGAAATGGGATGGGACTTACCAGAAAATCGGCTGAAATCGCTCATGGCCCGAGCCTGCAAGCTTCAGCTATGGAGTGTGAGAAAGGAGAAGAGGGGATGAAGGGATGTGGGCGGATGTGAGAGCTGAACAACACCTCTACCATTGCTATCCCTAGGCGACGATATGACGATTGCATATAATTACTTTATGAATCATCGATTGGCTAAATAATTGAATAAAATTTAAACTCAATTTTGACAAAAAAAATAAATTAGCCTTTAATTTCTTTATGCATAGAAAAAGTGGAGGGTGAGAATGCATGGTATACATAATGTATACCAATTATGCAAGCACTCTACCATGTTTTCTTCCGCCTGTACTTTGTTCCAGGGAATAAAATATCACACACAACAAACTTAATTTTTTTCCATAATAACCCATAATATATCCTCATCCAATGCATCACACTAAAATGGAGAGGAAATCCCACCGTCGGCAAGATTACTTATTTATATGACACAGGCAAATAATACACAAATATTTGTAGATCAATATATTTTTAAATATCTTTTTAGTTGTTGTCCCACCAGAATTGTGATTGGAGATAATCCACAACTTTCTTGTCAACTTGAAACGCTTTTGTGAGAACATAAGGATTGATTGGTGGTTCTGAGCCAAATACTGCATTGGCTATAGTGATAACTCCTGCATTTTGACCGCTTCACCCGTACATTGCAACGCCTTTAGTCTTTCCAATATTCAAATTGAAAATGAATGAGACCAAACGGGAAAACGAACACATCTCCAAATTTTTTAGAATCTTGGTAAAGAGTCTATTCTTCATATTTGGGCCAGGGTTCGAAAGGACAAAGCCAACATAGAGTGTGCCTTCAAGGACAAAGAATAAGCTCGGTTCCTCGGGGGTGAGTATGAGGTGGGTTGAGACCATGTGGTGCATAATCAATACGTGCTAATGAAATGCCTAGAGTGTTGAGTCCAGGTAAATTGTTGACGTTCACATTAGTTACTGCTGATCCAACTGGATTTGAAGTGTTTCCGGGCATGTTTATACCAGAGAAAAAGAAATCATCTGCCACAACCTTCATTGGATCCTTGCAAATTTTTCCATTCACAAAAACTACAAAAGAAGCTCTAAATTAAAAGAAAATAACAAAAAGATAGGATAAAAACGCAATTATGAATGTAATTTGGCATTAATCAAAATAATTTGATATTTTACCTGCAGCCTTGGAGTCATCAACCGCAACACAGATATCTTGGAGAGGACTAGGATCAAATGCATGACTTATTGAAGATAACACAGCCATAATGGCAATGGTTATGACAAATGACTTGAGAGCCATTCCTACTAGAAAGTAAAGTATATCTTATGAAACAATTCAAATTAAATGTATCTTTAATTTGCTATCTGTTGATTTTTGACAAACATAACAAGAAAGAGCTTTGTATTTATAGATGTATTCGTTTGAATTGGTCGTTATTTTCCTGTAAACAAATTATGGATTAGGCTTCTGTAATAACAAGTCATCGATGGTAATTAATTTTTTAATCACGTGAATTGTTAATTGAAGCTTCCTTGAACAACTACAAAGACTGAATTTATCAGCTAATCGGTACGTCCATTTTGAAATAGTCATGAAAATGAGGAAGATAGATCGGGGAAGAAAAGAAGATTAAGTTGAGCAATAAGATATGATAGCTACGTCCTTAGTTAAAATGAATTTACAATAATCTATATATAATATAAAGCTTTCAAAGATGTATAAATCCCATGCAGACCTCTCTATGACCTCCATTGGCATTTATCTTTTTTCTCCTTTTTTGTATTTTCCTTGCTTTTTGTTCCAAATATGCGAAAGAAGTGTGCTGCCTTCTTCCTTCTACTGTCTGTACTTAATTGCCCACTCAGTTATGGTATTAAATACTCAATATCATCAATATACACCAATAAAAGCTTAAGAATTTGGAGGAAAGAAATAAGGCTTACTAAGTTAAAAGTTAGTAACGGAAAAGATAATGCTTATTGGTACATTAAAATCTTTATTACTATTATTATTTTACCTCTTCAATTTAACATCAGTTACAAATCAATATAATCATCATATCTATAAATTATCACCTTCAAACATTTTCTTCCTACATGGTTATCTTTTCTCCATATCCACATCTCACAAACTTAAAAACCTTGGCAAATTATATTTGTGGTCGATTTGGTATTGTGTTAATTGTGAGTCCTTGCCCCCGTCATCAACAATGTAAAAGAAAAAGAAATGTTAGTTGAATAGGGATTTCACATAAAAAAATTGGTGAGTTTTGTTTTTATTTCTCATAGTTTCACACTTTCACTTTTTGTAACTGATTAATTCTTTTCCTTCTTCCTTTTTAATCTAATCTGCTTGTGTAATCTTTCTCTTAATTGTCAAAAGTGTTGGTGTTTTGAAATGGTAATAGTAAATATTAGGAGAAAGAAGTAGGTTTTTTAAACTTTTGTAGTATAAATTTGGAGGTGTAGATTTTGAAATGGGGCGTTATTAGAATGAAAAATCAAAAGCGAAGAACATACAAAAAACTTAAAAGCCACAACAAAAAGGGGTATAGGGAGGTGGTACAGAAACATATTTCCTATGTATTTTTACGGACTAAATATATATTATGTCCTATTTAATATTTGCAAAATCTCTTATGTAGATATTAAAGTAACATAGGTGGCAGGGCAACATATAATATATATCATGTATCAAATCTATATATAATATAAAGCTAGATATAGACAAGGTGATGTGGCACCTCTCTATGACCAAAGATTCATAGTTATCTTTTTTTCTCAAATTTTTGCCTTTTTTCCATATTATTATGTCATTTTGTTTGGCTTTTCTCATTATTATATTAAATATTTATTAATTCCCCATTATTAGAAAGAATGACTAAACAAATCCTATCCATTAATTTGGAAACGGAAAACGCCTCTACCACTTAATTGAGGTTTAAGAATGGGTTATTTTCCATTAGATAGGGAAGGACAAAGACACCGCTATGTATACTCGTATTTATCCTTTAGCTTGGTTCATCATATGTAAGTTGATTCAACAATTCTCCGTTTTCAACTCCATTATATTCTTCTTAGTGAGTAGTGTATGTGTTTTGCTTCTTTGAAGTATTAATTGTACGTAATTTTCTCGTTTTTCTTCGTAGGTGCTTGGCGTTTTTTTTCCAAAGAGCGGAAAATTGCGGACTTCAAATTCTGAGGCTTCCTGTGCAATTGTGCAATGTAGGAAATTGTTGTCCGCAAGAAAAAACACTGAACAAATGATTGTTTTTCAGTGATTGGATACCTTACCACAGTCCGTTGATTGATTTTTATATAGGAACCGCTCCATTAGAAACAATGGTAATCTTCTGTTTAATTTGTTTAATCTTTTATGGGTTTTGACATCTGTGATAACAGATTTGTTTTTTAACAAAACTAGCCATAAGGATGAGGGATGAAATCCTAGAGAAAAAACTCCAACCGAACTGACAAATTTAATTTATGAACTAATAACTTATGTCATCCTATAATGGTAAATAATCTCATTTTTCGTTTTGTTGGCGTGCATTTTTGGTCAGGCAAACATTGTGGTATTTGATAGACGAATTATAACGTTAATTGTAACATAGTCAAGAGAGCATTACGTCTTTGATGTTCCACAAATTATTTTTGTCAAGCTAAAACACTTTTTGAGTTAATGATTATATATATATATATATATATATATATATATATATATATATATATATATGATTGTTGATACTGTTTTCTAGATTATAAAAGTCGATTTACGTTTTCTTTTTATTTTTTAACAGGAAGGGATGGTGGAAGGACACACATAAGACTTAAGCCCTCTAAATGCAATTACTAATCAATATTATTATTTACAATATTAAAATGATTATTTTCCCTCATTAAAGAAGTCACTATATATAATACTTGCAAATAAATCAATAAATACAATATTAATACTATTTACGAACAACATTCAAATAGGAACGACACATATCTTTTTCGTGACTAAGTAGATTAATTAATCAAATTGCTTAGAAAGTAGATTAAAGAGGTCAATACCTTCAGTATTATTGCCAAGGCAATGCTCAATCTTTCCCCTTTAAAACATAACCTCCGGTGAATTACTCATGTCGATAAAGTTAAAATATTAATTTCTTTTGTTTAATTAATTCACAGAATTAAACTATGTCCGTATAAAATTTAAAAAGGTGTCTCTGCAAAATCACAAAACTTTACTAAGTAGTTATTTTCTTAACCGCGCGAAGCGCGGATAGATTTACTAGTCTGAAATGAATTAGTACTGTAAATCTATATTGACATTATCAGAAACTAGAACTTATTTCGTTGTTAAGTTTGAAAAGAAGATTAACCACCGCATTGATTTATTAAACTCTACTGCAAATTTAAAATTTGTTAAACTGATGACTACGTTGGTTACGTGCGAGGACAATTCATTCATCTCAACAATAACAACCTGGAAGTTTCTTATTTTAACACTAATTCACTGCTTAATACTTATTACTTACAATCTTATTATCATTGTAATTTATAAACTAAAGGAGTAATATATATATAGTGCTAAGTGAAAATAGCTATTATACATACGGACATATAAAGGTAATTATTTCTATGATCTATAACGTAATTGGCATGCAGTTTATGAGTCCTATAGTGCCCCATAAAAACCAACAGAAGGCTTCCTCCTCTTCTTCACCTTCTAATGTTTTATTAGAATTTAATATATCTGTTACTTGAGAAGATTTGTGGAGGAGGCCACTTTCAAGTTTCAATTGGGAATAAGGCCACTCAATTTCTTTTTCAAATATTTTTTGTATTAGGGTTTAGAAAAAAGGGAATGGGGTATATTTCATAATTTTAAAAAGTTTGGAGGTTTTAAGTTATACACTTAAGTTCCTGTGACTTGTAATAAAATATACAAAGCCTCTCTCTCTTTCTCCTAAAATATGCATAAGTCCCCTTCTCTCTCTTCACTCTCTTCTTTATCAAGACTAATCTCTTCAGTCGATTTTTCTTCTCTCTAGAGCCCAGAAGCTCTCCAATCGTCGTCCTCAGGTATGTTAACTAATTTTGCATCAGTGGCGAAGCATTTTAAGATCCATATTGCCTATTTAAAAGTATGGTTTGATTAAATTTTTTTTCGATCTTGATAAAAACCTAGTGTTCATAAAGTGCTCATAAAGTTCTGCTTTTTTCCAAAATCTTTGAAGTTTTGCCTATTTTTCTGTCAAAATGTGTGTTATTTGTCCTTATTTTGCTTGTTTCGATCTTTCTTTTTGTGTTTTTGCTTTTTGTAAATTATGATCTATTAATAGACTTTTGGTCTATTATTCTTATTCCCTATCTGAAAAACAGGCAAAATAAAGTCTCTATTTGAGGATGGTTCAGATACAATCGCCACATCCCCGTTCAGGATGGTTCAGATAAATGTGGTTCAGATACATGGTTCAGATACAGTACAGAGTTGAGAGTGATGGTTCTTATATCGTGGTTCAACAAAGTCTGTATTGTTTATATATAGATCGTATAAATGCCTAGGTGTAGAGGAAGAAGAGGAAAAATACTCCCCCATTTTGGTGATATGGTTCAAACCCGTTCTACTGTGGATCGTAAGGATAAAAAAAGAAGAGGTGAAGAAGTTAGCTGAGATGTAAAAAGAAAAAAAGAAGTGCGAGAAGGCGAGAGCGAGTCCTACTCGACTCCCATCACGAGTGTAGAGTGATGGTGATAAAGGAGATAGAGTTGATAGAGAGCGAGAATGATCGTCATGTATCTAAGAATGGAGGTGTTTGATCAAGAGAGATAATGGAGGAGTTTTGTCACGACCCAACCCCGTAGGCCGTGACTAGCGCCCGAACTGGGCACCCGTACGTACAAAAAGCCAAAGATAGTAACTCAGGCATTTAGAGAAATTTGGGCAGAGTTTCCTCTGTTTTTCTTACTAACCAAAACTCACCCGCAACGGAAATACCAACAAAGGCCACACCGGGCCAACATGTCCATATATACATATATAGAGAGCCGACAAGGAGGGCGAATAAACCGCCCAAACATACAATACGTGCATATAGAACAAGACATGTCTACGTACCCCTACACGGAGTAACAAAGGGTATGACGGGAGTTTACTCGAACAAATATACACAAATGTAACAAAAGAAAAAATCGCTCGGCAACTCTTCAAGATAGCTGAACAGGGAACCTAAGTTCGCTCAAACGTGTATTGAAGAAAGTTGGGAAAATGTACCGAATATGTAAAGCATAGAATACGGATGTCATATGTTAAGGTTCACGAACAAATATAGTATCAACACAAATCGAAGTGGAATCGAAGACTTGCCTTAAATCGTGTGTCATATATGTCCGTGTCATGTCATAATATCGCATATATATACATACCCGGCCCCTAGCGAGGGACTCGGTGAAATGCCGTGACGTACCGTACCCGCCTTTTACGAGGGACTCTTGCCGACCCGCCCTTTCGGGACTCGTGAATAAATCATGTAAGTATCACGTATAGTACTCATGTAATCATATACACATAACAAATAATTAACGACTACTTTCCGGAAAGGACCCGGTGTTTACCGACATTCAAAAGTGCATAAAGCCATTGATCGGAATTAGCAAGTGAAAGTTATGAGCTTCCGCGGTTGTTTTACGTGTCAAAACATGTCACACAACTCAATGGAATAGTCGTAACAACTATCTTTTAGTAATTAAGATAATAACCAAAAGCTTTCTTTAAATTTTGCGCGTATGTCAAATAAAATCACAAGGAAATCTCGGAATGCGTGGGCCCACCTCGGTCAAGTTGAGGCGGCATACCTAAATTATGATCATTAGGCCTGATGGAGTCATGTACGAAGGAGTCAAGGCCATCTAATTCCATTCGGGCAAGCATTAAATGTTTAAACGATCATTTGAACAAAACATGAATTTCTTAATTCAAATCTATTGAATGAAAAGGATCAAATTCAAACTCGGGTTTCTAAGGGTAGAGTCGTCCCTTAAGCTCGTATCTTGGCCTAACACACTTAGGACATGCCAAAGGAAGAAGAGGAAGTGCTTTACATACCTTATTGGCTTCTTACGCCTTTCCAAATTCACTTCTCGTTTCGCCAAAAATCTTTTCTCCAACCTTCCACTTGCCGCAAACGTGGTTTTCTCGCTAAACTAATTGTACCACGTCGAAGGGCATCCCCAACTCATTAAGAATTCAAGAAGAGGAAGATTTTTAAGACCAAAGGTGAAGGCTAGAATTTTTTTTTTCTTTTTCCTTGTTGGAATAGGCTCTTGTTTTCTCTCTTTGTGTTTTGTTTCTCTTCTTCTTGTTTCTCGAATCTTCTAAGGGATAAGTGATCCCTTTATAAGAAATTTGGCACATGGAAAATTTTAAATTTCCTTGGTGGGCTTGGCCAAGTGGCCGGCCACCCCATGCAATTGGGCCTAAAATTTTCATCATTTTTTTTTTAGCCCAATGACTTATGGATCGCTTTTTGTAATTCCCGAAACAAATTTTCGGAATTCCAATTTTTACCCCTAGCCTTCCTCAACACTTCCATATTAATATCCTTCCGTAAACAACTCATGTGCTAAATAAAAATCAATTATTACCTTATTCCTTACCAGCCAAATTATTTCCACTTTTCCCGAACACGCGAAAATACGGGGTATAACAAGTTTGATCAAGAAAAGAGACAATGGAGGAGTTTGTTCAAGAAAAAAAACAATGGAGGAGTTTGAACTTTTGGTCGGTTTTATATAGGGAAGGATGTATTGTTAAGGTTGCAAATTTTAAGAATTTTTTGTTTTATTACCATTGTAGAGAAATTTTTGGTCCGCCAGTCGAAAGAAACCTAGGTGTGCTGGGTCAATTATAAGCCAAACCGGAAATAAACCACCTTAGTTTATAACTCACTGCTTAGGACAATTTTAGACCATTTTGGTCGATGATAAACTAGAGAAATAAAGGCGACTGTTGGAATGAAAAGCATGCTGAATTTGCCCTAGTCTAATGAAAAAAAAATTAAAAAATAAATAAAACCCAAGCCCCAAACCCCAACCCGAAACGCCAAACCCCAACCCCCAACCCCAAATTGCACAAATCTAAGGGATCATGGATAGGTATACCATAAACCGACTGTCGTCGCTGTAGCTAACGCTATCATTTATGCTCGACTTCACGCATGATCAATAATTATCCACATGTTATATATAGACCAAGGACAATATTTGTCTAAAAATCCATAAATAAATAAAATAAAATAAATAAAAGGACATGCCACTATTTAAACATTATAATAACACTTTAATACATTTTATGAGAGTCCCCATCCATTGAGCACATTATCAAAAGAGTTTTAAGACAAGTAATGATACTTAAAAGACCAATCTAAAAAAAGTCATAAATAAAAAAATAAAATAAAAAAAGGATATTAAACATTATAATAACACTTTAATACATCATAAGAGAATCCCCATCCATTGAACACATGATCAAAATAGTTTTAGGACAAGTAATGGTACTTAAAAGACCAATATTTATCTAAAAAGTCATAAATAAATAAAATAAAATAAATTAAAAGACTTGATACTATTTAAAAATTATGATAACACTTTAATATATCATATGAGAGTCCCAATCCATTAGACACATGATCCAAAGAGTTTAAGCATAAGTAATGGTTATCCTTAGAACAAGGTTGTGCTTTGAGAACAATAACTTGTTGTCAGACTAATTGGATAGTAGTGTTATGATTACCATCAGTTGTTCTAAAACTCTTTTGATCATGTTTTCAATGGATTAAGACTCTAATATGATGTATTAAAGTGTTATTATAATGTTTGAATAGCGGTATGTCCTCTTTATATTTTATTTTATTAATTTATGGCTATTTTAGACAAATATTGGTCTTTTAAGTATCATTACTTATCCCTAAATCTTTTGATCATGTGTTCAATGAATGGGGATTCTCATATGATGTATTAAAGTGTTAATGTTTAAATAGTGAAATGTCCTTTTATTTATTTTATTTTTATTTATTTATGGCCTTTTTAGATAAATATTGTGGCTTTTAAGTATCACTACTTGTCCTAAAACTCTTTTGATCATGTGTTCAATAGATGGGGACTCTCATATTATTTATTAAAGTGTTATTATAATGTTTAAATAGTGGTATGTCCTTTTTTATTTTATTTATTTATGGCTCTTTTTAGACAAATATTGACCTTTTAAATATCATTACTCATCCTAAAACTCTTTTGATCATGTGTTTAAGGGACGGGGACTCTCATATGATGTATTAAAGTGTTATTATAATGTTTAAATAGTGGCATGTCCTTTTTAAAAAAAAAAATTATTTATGGCTATATAGACAAATATTGGTGGCCTTTTAAGTACCATTACTTGTCCTAAAACTCTTTTGATCATGTGTTCAATGGATGGGGACTCTCATATGGTGTATTAAAGTGTTATTATAATATTTAAATAGTGGCATGTACTTTTATTTATTTTATTTTATTTACTTATGGCTTTTTTGACAAATATTGTCCTTGGTTTATACATGTGGAAAATTATTGACCATGCGTGAAGTCGAGCCTAAATGATAACTGTTAGCTATTGACGACGATCAGCTTATGGCATACCTCTCCACGATCCCTTACATTTGTGCAATTTGGGGTTTGTGGTTTTATTTTTTTTATTTTTTTGTCCGTACACTCTTCGTCATCACTATCGAGATCATCCTGTCACCTTGCTCATAGAAATCCAATTCCAACATTTTGAGGTCTCCTTCCAATCACCCATGTAATCACCACCTACTATAATATATTCTGCAATCGACGCCATAATAAATCTATAATAGACTACGGCTATGGTTTATGACTGCAATCGATGCTATAATAAATTGATAATAGACTACAGCTATGGTCTATGACTGCAATCGACGCCATACTAAGTTGCTGGGGACTGATTTTCCTATGAAAAGTCTGAACTTTCGCCGGAAACGGGATATGAAAAGTGGATAAATTGCCAGAAACGAGATCTGAAAAGTGGATAAATCGGGAGCTTTTGGAGGGAAACTTTTTTTTAATTTTTTTTTTTTTTGGGTTAATTAAAATATTGGGGGTTGGGGGCCAAAGTGTAGTTTTCAAACTTTGGGGTTGAGATTTGACACAACACATCTCTGACATACTGACGTCATAAATGTGACCACAGCACCAGTTTTTGAAGACTTGTGGCCTTTTGGCAAAATAACTTTTCAATATGGTTTTTTGGCAAAATAACTTTTCAATATGACCTTTTGGCCAACTCCCCCCTGTTACTTTGATTCTGAGGGGGGCGGCTTCTAATAACACACTAGGCCACACACAAATGTGTGTGTATGTTATACGTTTGTATGTACTGTGTATGTATGGATTAGTAAGACCAACTCAAGGTCTTCTTTGTTTGGTTGTGATTGCTGCACAATATATAACCAAGAAAGGTTTTTAGATAAATAAGTAACAAAATAACTTTTACTTTATGTTATGTGTCTTTCTAAGAGTGTATATTGTGTCACAGAGATTTATATGCCTGTAAAAAAATTGTACCAATATTAGCCTGTAATGAATTTAAATAGAGTAACATGAATAGTATTCATATAGTTGACTGCAATTTGTTTGGCACTAAGACGTATTAGAGCCCGTTTGGATTGGCTTAATATAGTAACATGAAAATAAGCTCAAAAAATAATCATTTAACTTAGTTAAAGCGACTTTAAGCCGAAATAAATTTGTTTGGCTACCCCAACTTATTTTTTTCACTTTTAGACGTATATAATCCAAACGGGCTCTTAGCGTTGTGGTACAAGGTTATATATGTATATGTGGAGATTGACTTTTGTAATTGTCTATTAGGAGATAACCTAATGACCAAGAAATCATAACTGAAAAAGTAACACCTTTCACTTAAAAGGACTAGTGGGGGCCCAAAATTTAGATTATTAACATAGTTATTTTTCTCCTTTTTAATTAAATTGAAAAATTATATTAAAGATTGTATATTTAATTATCTCCACTTAAAAATTAGTACAAATATATAAAATCACTGTTAATTCATTTTGTATATATCTTTTGATTCTATAGCAATTAAAATGCTCTACAAGCCTATTGCACATGTCTCTTTCTAAGCTAGATAATAGTGAATCTGTCATCGCCAATTTGCAAAGCCAAATGATTTATTCCATTTTAAAAACAAAAAAAAGAAAGATTTATTACTATGTTATTTGGGTTATAATTAAGATGAAAAAGAATCAATTACATCATATTATTAATTTACCCTAGTCTAACGTACTGCCTCTAGCTTCATGTGGAAGAGACTCGTGGTTTGTGGGTATAATCGTTATATGCCACTTGGCAGCAAAGCATCTGCTGTGTCTTTTGAATAAAAAGGGGGTTAAAACAGTCAAAGATGCAAAAATATTTCCTAAGAAGCTACAGTGAAATTCTCTATCAACCAATGAAACCATTTAATAATCAGTGAATTGAAAATAATGCCCCGGATACAAGCAGGCATGACCACGAAGTCCAGTCTGCTTCAGCTGTGTCAACCGTCACTTCTTATATAGGAGAAAATGAACACCTTAATCATCTTACATAATAATAAAAAATAAAAAAATAAAAAATCTTACATAATAATAAATATAAGAAAAGTAACAATCTATATATAATATAAAGTTATATAATATAAAGTTAGGTATAAATAAGGTGATGTGACACCTCTCTTTGGCCACCATTGATATTTATCTTTTTTTGGCTATTTTCTCTTCTAATTTTGCTAAAAAAACTCTAATAATCTTGGTTCTTTTCCTCTTTCCTATTTGAAGTTCATATTAATTTTATATATTAATTGTATGTCATTTGTGAAGAACAGATGCAAGTTTAATGGTCAAGTTGTGACCCACGTTCTGTTGTCAATTTTTTGACCTTTTATTCTTATATTTCCCTTAAATTATTTGCTAAAATTAAATTTACTCTATCAATAAGTTTATAATTATCCATATTCATTGCTCAATTAAAAGGGAAAGGCATTTAAGAATATTAACTCTTTAGCCAGCCTTCTTAGTCCAGAAGAGTATTTTTCTTCTATCTCAGATTTTTGGGGGTTTCTCTCATTTTTACCATTTATTTGCATTAAAAACTGAAACGTTACTTAACTTTTTTTATGGTTATGACTCATGTAACGGACACATATTCATTCCATGGAAGGGATCTTTTTAAGACCTTCTTTGCTGTTTGGAGAAGTCAAGTATTTGCTCCTCCTCTTTTCCAATTGTAAATACTTATAATTACATATCGATGGTGCTTTGGATAGTTGTTGAGGACTTCTGTTAGTTGTGGTGTTTCTTTCTACCTTTTTTAGTTTATAATTTTCACGTTTTATTGACTTTAGATGTCTTAACTTTTTGTTGGTTTGGTGATAATTGTTGCATCAATTGTGTTTTGGATATTTGTTTGAGACTTTCTTTTTGGAGGAAATGAGATCTCTTGCACTATTACAATTTGAGTAGAAGAAAATAACCTCTTCAGATCTCTTATGTATTTTTTTCAAATCTCTTATGTGTAAAAAAAAAAAATCCCTTGTAAAAAGACACAAAATTAAAAAATATACTTATAGCAAGTGATTTTATTTATAGCAATAAGTACATGTCATTTAAAATTTATCTCTAATAGGAAAAAAATTAGAGGGAAACAATTTGGAGGGATTTTTTTTTTTTGGGCTAATTCATTCTCTCTCTTTTCAATTTGAATTTCATGTTTCCCTCCTAATAATTATAACAACAAAAAAGAAGCTCTGGCGAGAACTTTTTCTTTATGTAGTAAAGTGTCCCATAATAATTGTCACCTTAACCAAAAACACGCATATTAAGAAACATATAATGCAATGTGAAGTTTACCAAATTACCCCTATATAATAAAAATAAATTACTTTTATCTTTTGATTAGATCATGCACAAGAAGTAAACCTTTTGACATTGGGAATCCAACAATTCCAAGTTACTATATGTCTTTTCCAATAATCATTTAGATGTTACTTTATTGTCTAAGGGTAGAATTGGAAAAAATTAGTCAATTTATGTCTTGATTTCCTAATATGACACTTATTATGGGACGGAGGAAGTACCTTTCTATTGGATGTACAGTACAGTATTAGATTTACTCATTTTATTTTATAACATTAATCATTAAACATTATTTAAGGTTAATACGTATTAGATGTAAGTTGTGGTATAAATACACTTCTATAATAACTATATATTCAATTAGTAATCCTCAATTCAACTAATTATAATTACATTTACAATAATTATACATTAACTTAATTTAATAGTAGATCATAAAGGTGTTGTTCAAATAGATTGGGTTCGAGTAAAATAACAATTCTCGAAACACTTGATCAATAAAGGTATTATTCCAATATATCATGTCCGAGTAAAATAACATGAATACTCAAAACACTTTATAGGATTGAGGGAGGCTTAGTGAAGTTTTGTTTAATTTGATATAATTAGTTAATAAAAGATAATTAGATATACTCACCTATTTATTTAAATTTTACTTAAAAGTTACAAGTAAGATAAATTTATCTTATATTTATTTAATTTTTAAGTAAGATCCTGTAAAATTATCTCGATCCGAATGATGAACACCTCTAATTACATATAAAGGTATTGCTCCAGTAGAGCATGTCCAAGTCAAATTAATAACCATTCTAGAAACACTTCATCAGGATGAAGCTTGAGTGAGACTTATTGAAGTTTTATTTTAATTTGATATAATTAGTTAATCGGAGTTAATATAATTACTTATTTATAGAAGTTATATTTGAAACTCACAGGCTATAAAGTTGAATCAAATTGAACAATTAACACCTTAAATTACACTAGATAAATGTATTATTTTAATGGAACAGGTCAAATAATAATTCTAGAAGCGTTTGATCAGGATGAAGCTTCAATGAAACATAGTGAAGTTTTGTTTAAGTTCGACATAATTAGTTAATCAACATTAACTAATTATATCATTTAAGTTTTGTTTAAGTCCTTAGCAAAAGATTTAATTTTTTAACTCAAAAAAGTTATGGCTATATCATTTAAAATTTTCAATATTTTTTCTAACTTGAAACAAGAATATTTATTTAGCTACAACACTTTGTTTCAAATAATTTAGAGAAAATAGTCACATGCACCCTCAACGTTTGGCCGGTTTAATTATGACGCACCCAACCTTTGCAGGCGACCTATTACCCCCTGAGTTTATTTTTTCTGTATTTTTGTACCCTATTTCGGCCATTTCTTACATGGGCATGTCAACACGAAGTAGCAGCGCGTGAGGGCATTTTTTAACATGGCCACGTTAGTGCCATGTCAGATTTTTTTTAAATTTTAGTCTTTTCCTTATTATTCATTTGTTTTTTCTTTTATTAATTATATTTACACTAATTAAACTCTAATTAACCATTAAAATCATCCAATAATTTTCTCTTCTTCATCACTAAACCATTCCACCACCAAATCTTACCGGAAAGACCATATTCGCCGCCACCTCCGTTATCTTCCTCAATTAACGGAAGATATCTTTTCAATTTTATCTTCTTCCCTTTATCTTCCTCAATTAAAACCCATTTTCTTTCTCCATTAATACACTCACGTTCCATTTCATCATCAAAAATACATATATTTTCAAGAAATCAACCTATTTGGGTTCAAGAATCATGAATTTTTTTCCTTTTTCTTTCCTTTATCTTCCTCAATTAAAACCCATTTTCTTCCTTCATTAACACACTCACATTCCATTTCATCATCAAACATACATGTATTTTCAAGAAATCAACCTATTTGGGTTAAAAAATTATGATTTTTTTTCTTTTTCTTTTATTTATCTTCCTCAATTAAAACCCATTTTATTCCTCCATTAACACACCCACATTCAATTTCATCATCAATCATACATATATTTTCAAGAAATCAACCATTTGGGTTCAAGAATCATGAATTTTTTTTTCTTTTTCTTTCCTTTATCTTCCTCAATTAAAACCCATTTTCTTCCTCCATTAACACACCCACATTCAATTTCATCATCAATCATACATATATTTTCAAGAAATCAATATATTTGGGTTCAAGAATCATGAAATTTTTAAAATTTTAAAGTGCGATTGAAAAAAAAAAAATTAAGTGGGTGACTGGGTGGTGGAGGTGGTGTTGCGGTGGGGGCATTGAAAGTAAGTGACTGAATTTTTTATTCTAACAGTTGAAATTCTATTTGGTAAGTGATTCGATTTTCACTTTGGTTCAATTTCAGTTAGGGTTTGGTGATGTAAAGAAGAAAAATTGAAGAGACAATAGATTTGAATCAGTTGGAAAGAAAGAATTGAGCAAACTGGAAAAAAAAATGACGAAGAAGAAGACCTGGGCGCGTGTATCTCACCTAACACTAAAAAAGTGGGGGTCGTGTAAAAATGGCCGAAAAAGGGTACAAAAGTACAGAAAAAATAAGGCCAGAGGGATAATAGGACGCCGACAAAGGTTGGGTGCGTCATAATTAAACCAGCCAAATGTTGAGGGGGCATCTGACTATTTTCTCAAATAATTTATTGTGGCTAAAAGGTTATTATTACTACAGCAAGTTTCAACTCATGGCAAAATGTAATAATCAGCTACGAATTTTACTTTAGCAAAAATTTTGTGGCTATATCATTTAATTATTGCCACAATTATTTATAACTTAAAGCAAAAAATATTCATTTAGCTAGAATTTTTTGTTTCAAATAATTTATTGTGGCTAAAAAGTTACTTTTGCTACAATAATTTTTATGGCGTGGCAAAAAATTATGATTAGCTACAAAATTTTACTATAGCAAACAATTTGTGGCTATATCATTTAACTATTGCCACTAGTTTTATAACTTGAAGCAAAGATATTTATTTAGCTACAATATTTAGTTTCAAATAATTTATTGTGGCTAAAAGGTCATTATTTCTATGTTAATTTTTATGGCGTGGCAAAAACTTATGATCAGCTACAAATTTTATTGTAGCAATAAAGTTGTAGCTATTTAGGTAATTATTGTCACGATTGTTAGCAATTATAGCAAAAATAAGGAATTAGCTTTGTCAATTTGATTTTCGTGGCTAAGAAATTTTATGATTTTATTGATGACCATGAAGTTTGAATTTTTGTGGTTATTACTAGGTAATAGCTACGAATTTTAAATTCATAGCATATATTTCGTAGCTATAAATGTCTTATGTTGTAGTAAATGTAAAATTTGACCCATACATTTATATTTCATAAAAAAAGACCCATAAGTTGGTAGATATATTTACCAATCATGTTTACTAACCATTTGTATTAAATATTAATCTGCAAGTTGGTAAAACATATTTGCCAATTATATTTACCATGTGGGAGGATTATATTAAAGAGTAGTTACATTACCATTCATGTTAAATTTTCCTTTTTATTGAACTAAAGTTTGATCAATTGATGTTGTATTTTTTATAAAGCCCTTCTAGTAGCGTATTAATTTTATTATGAACTATGATTTACTCATTTGGTAAGATTGTATAAGAATTGGGAAAATTTTAATGATTTTCACAACTTGTGGGGTTTTTATATTTATATAAAAAAAACTACAACTTAAGAAATCCAAATTGCATGTCTAGACATGAAATAACATGATTTCATCTCATGATTTCATGTCATGAGATGAAATTCAAATTATTTGAGATTGAGATATAGTGTTACTCCAATAGAAGTTATATATATATATATATTTTTTTTTTTCAATTAATGTATGACTCCAATAGAAGTAACATATATATATATATGTATACTAGCGTCACTCGGCCCGTGCTAAGTCCGAGCCTAATACTAACATTAAAATAAATTTATAATTTTTTTAATTTTTTTTTCTCGCTCTTTCTGACATTAAGTTATTAGAGGATCGGTACTTCGCCATTTTCTACAAAATCTTAAAAACTAAATCATAATATAAAAGTATTTGAAAGTTAAAGAAGAATTTCCTTTTATTTTCAAATTAGAGCTCTTCTCTTTTTTATTTCATTGAAGGCTTTTGAGAATATAGTGTCCAATAATTCAAATTGAATTTTATCATATGTCGGATTAATATCACTCATTTTTTTTTGAACTAAATCAATACTGACTAACCAACTATTGCAAAAAGATATTTGAGTGTCCAAGAAATGCTGGCACGATTTTCAACCTCAAATAAATAAAGAGACTTTGACTTATTAATAGTGAATAAGTGACGTTATTAATTGATTGAAAATGAACTAATGCATTACAAGGCAACAGTCTGTTGATGAAGCTAATAGTTTGTTTGCAAATGTTTTTCTATTTATCTTTATCGCATTGGGTATTTCAATATCTATTGTGGAAATTCAATATCAAATAGACCGGTTCATTCTTTTTGCAAAATATTTCAAGAAGAAAGGACAAATGCGACGATCGATTTTAAGCTCAAATTAATAAACAACACAAAACTATATTCATTTATTTTATTAGCCACCCTGAAGGCACTATTTTCAATAGCAAGCTTACCATATAAGAGCTCAAAAAAATTATTCATAGTAATGTAAAATTTTAAAATCTCTAGAGGAGTGCAATAAACAATATTTTTTGTGGAATCTATACTTTTTGAGCTTAAGACATGAGAATAAGATCTATAAATAGACTTGTAAATATCTATGTTAGTGATACCCATCTCAAAAGACGGAATCATTAAGCAACGAATATGCACAATGTCTGATGTGTCTTAGTAGATTTATAATGGCATAGTGTAATATGTATCTTGTTTTCATTTTTTTGTTAAGGAAAAAAAGTGTTCCTTCCTTCTTATTTTATGTGAAGGTATTACTATTTGGGTAGTTAGATCTTTTTTCTTTTACTATATTTTTTTAATTTTCTTTTAGAATATTTTGAATTACTAACTGTGTGGACTTATAGTACTTCTAAATCATTAAAATAAATTTACATATGTGAAAACTACACACAAAAATATATGAATAATTGCACTCCTATGTGAATTATTATATAAATAGACTTCTAAATATCTATGTTAGTGATACCCATCTCAGAGGACAGAATCATTAAGCATTGAATATAGGGCTAGGCATAAATACAGAAAACCGAAAAATCGGACCGAACCGAACCGAACTTCAAAAAACCGAACCGAACCGAACTAGTTTGTTTTGGTGTTGGGTGTTCACCTTCCAAAAATCGAAACCGAAATAGCCAAACCGAAGTTTGATAAAACCGAACCAAAAAACCGAACGCGCTCCGAAATTCAATACATTACCCAAAAAAATTAAAATAGTCCAGGCCCATTAAGTTTAAGCCAAAAAAAAAACCCAATTGTAACAAGCCCTCTTTTGCTTTTATATCTCTAATTTTCTATTTCAGTTGAGAAAATCAAATATCCTTAACAAAGGAAGGTGACTAGGATGTGTCTTTAGGATTAATGTATGTCCTTTATTTATTTTCTTAATTATTCTTACGGTATGTGTATAACACCTAGAATCCTATACCATGGTTATGGTTATCTGTTCTTGTGTATAATGTTTGTTTGATTTTGATTTCAATTTATCAGTTTAATGTTTTATTGGTTTTGAGAATATGAATTAGTGTAAATGAAATAGCTTCTAATATCATATCAAAAAAACCGAAACAAAACCGAACCGAACTTCAAAAAATCAAAATTGAAAGAACCGAACTAGTTTGATTCGGTGTTCGGTGTCCACCTTCAAAAAATCGAAACCGAAATAGCCGAAACCGAAGTTTGATAAAACCAAACCGAAGAACCGAATGCCCACCCCTAATTGAATATGCACAATGTTTGATGTGTCTTAGTAGATTTATAATGGCATAGTGTAATATGTATCTTGATTTCATTTTTTTGTTGTGGAAAAAAGTGTTCCTTCCTTCTCATTTTATGTGAAGGTATTACTATTTCGGTAGTCAGATCGTTTTTCTTTTACTATATTTTTTTAATTTTCTTTTAGAATATTTTGAATTACTAACTATGTGGACTGATAGTACTTCTGAATCATTAAAATAAATTTACATATTTGAAAACTACACACAAAAATATATGAATAATTGCACTCCTACGTGAATTATTATATTTTTAAGATTATTTTTTTGTTGACAAAAGCTTATAAGTAAAATAAAAAAGCAGCACATATTTGTTTTACCACTTAGAAAATTAGTGACTAAACACCAATACATAAAACGCAAAAGAGTTGGTGCGGGTGTGGGGGGGTTGGCGGGGGGGGGGGGGAGGGTGAAAGATTGAATTAGGGTCTTGCAAAATATCTCAGAAGTGTTTTTTTCTTATTTATCAAATTATGTGATGACAATTAAAGTACTATTAAACTAAATTAAGAGCAACATAATAGAGAAATAAGACAAACTCTTAAAGTTGAACAACAAATGAACAACTATAAAAATAATCCTGTGAGGACTAAAAAAACTCCCCATTCTTACTTATATATAGTAGTAATGTGGAAATTAGTCTGTTAGGGACCTAACCTAATGATAAAAAAAAAAAAAAATAGCAGTTGAAAAAGGAACACCTTTCATTTAAGAAGAAGTCACCAATTTAATCATCAATCATAATAATCAATGGAGTCCCAAAAAAAAAAAAAAAGAGTAACAATAAAGTGAAAAGTTAGTCTTACCAAGTCTATTTCCCCTTAAACAAATTGTACATTAGGTTTCTGCATTACCAAGTCATCAGTGTTTATTATTTTTTTTTTTTAAAAAAAAACACTTTATTCCTTCAACAACTGAAAAGACCAAATCTTATTTATCTAATTTGAGAAGTTAAGATTTGACAGTAACTTGCTAACTTGCCAAGGGGGAAAAAAAGAAAAGATCGATCTACTAGATGTTGACTGAGAAGCATTATATTGGCTAGACGAATAAATAATGTGTTTAATAATCCGCTGATTTAATTAGTCTAAAATCTTCATTGGTATATATTACACCACTGTACTATTAAAGTTAAAATTTATTAAACTGAGTTTGCACGCGAGAGGAATTCACTCATCTCAACATGATTACATGAAGACCTTTGAAGTTTCTTAATTTTGAACTAATACGATGCATATTACAAGCTTGTCATTGTAATTTAAAAGGGAGTAATAATTGAAAATAGCTATATACCGCGTCACAACTCACACCTAGCTCTCTATATCAGTCATTCTCTACAACATTTCACTGTAACGGTCAAGTTTATTTGGAATCAATTGTTGTATACATGTAAGAACTCCAAATTCACGGCACAAACACTGCAATGCAGAATAACAATAGAAAAATGGAATTAACAAGATAATTGCAGAACAACAATCTACCAAAGAAAATAGTCGGAAAAAGTCAAGAAGATAACGAAAAGAAAACCAGAAGAGGATGAGAAACATAGGCTCAGAGAAAGGGGATGTGAGGAACAAACATTTTTCTCAACAATATGCATAACCATTCTTTTCAACCCCTAGTCCTTTTTAACTAGTTTCTAAATGGGCCTGGATTCCAAATAAAACTATTCAACATTTTACTTAGCCCAAAAATCCCAACTGGATTAATCGTACATTTTTTTTTGCACGGATTGTCCTTTAAAGGCGCTAGTCTTTAATTTTTGGCCCTCAAATTGCTGGTCTTTAATTTTTGTCCTTCGCTTCAAAAAGTGGCTGAAAATACCCCGAAGTTCTGGGTTCGAACTCTCGCTCAGTAAAAAATAAAATAAAAAATCGCAAGGCAAGTCTTCTCCAAAATTCTGCCTGCGAAATTTTGCAACGCAGATTTTTTTTAATTTTTTTTAACTCTGCTGGAATTCTACAAGCCCGAATAGGCCTAATGTTTCTATGAAATTCTGCCTTTGCGATTTTTTTTTGATTGATGTAACACCCCGTATCTTAAAATAAAGGTAAAACTCGTATCATTAGAGTTTCTGAGGAAATTTGATGGTTTGAACATTTTGCAAAAGTGGCTGAGAGGCCTACTTCGGGCAACCATAACACCTTGATTCTTTTGGGAATTTGGAAAGGTTCCTAATGAAAGTTGTAGTACATAGAAATACCTTTCTAGGCATATAAGGATTAGGCTAATCGGAGTCTGGATCAAGGAGATATGATCGTCCCAAAATGGCTAATAGAGGGGTGCTCAGATTCGATAGAATCAGCTAAGTTTTCAGTAGGTCTTCCTTCCAGCCCTATTTAGTGAAAATATGTTAATAATTTGAGAAAATTTAAAATATAAAAGTTGTAGCCCTTTGAAATAGCTTTTCAATGGTATATTGTGGAACCCAAACGGAGCTTTGGGGTAGAAGTTATGCCCATTTTACTGAACATTGTCGACTAAGTATCAAAGTGACAAAGGAGCTCGCCGAGCTCGCCCCAGAGCGAGTAAAGGGCTCGCCTTGGACTGCGCTCAGCGAGGTAGGGGTCCAAAAGTGGAAAAAATTCAAGAAAATCGTCTAACTGTAAAATGGACAACGGAGCTTGCCGAGCTTGCCCCAAAGCGAGGCAGGGGCAAGCCATAGACCGCGCTCGGCGAGCTTGGGGGTCCAAAATGCCCCATGCTATAAATTCAACACTTAACTCGAAATTGCAGTTATTAGACATTACAACTTCTTTCTAAATCCCTAAGTAGCCATTTTCCTCCTCTCCTCATCCTCCCACGTCAAGGTAAGATCGCTCTAATGATTCCTAATTAATTCCAACAATTATTCATGATTAGTAACATGATTCTTCAACCAAAACATAGGATTTCCAAGGTAAATCCTTCCCAAGTGATTCAAAGCTAGAGTTTTGGTGTTCTACGTCAGAAAAGCAGTTTAGTTCGTTGGATTGGAGCGATTACAGGTATGTGAGGCTAACTATCTATGTTAGGGAACATTTATGATTCTCCCTACGCCTCATTCTTCATATTTGTCAGAAATTTGACTCAGAATACAATTTAGCCCTAGTTTCATGATATGTTGTAGAACTATTATCTTCTAGGGTTGCGATTCTACAGGTATTCGTTCATGGTTGTCAATTTGAATATCATGAACTCAGCACATAATATTTATAGACTTATGTATTATTACCGCATGAGTTTCAGTTTAGAAATTCAGTATGCTCAGAAACAGTCAATGTTTTCAGTTCAATCCAACATGTCTATTTCAGTTTAGTATTGTTAATTGTTGTTATGGGCTCGGTCTTTATTAATTAACCATAATTGAACATATGTGATTTTTTCCAAAGGCACAGTCTTATGTATACGTATACTTGGCCGAGGCCATAGCGTGCATTTATTATTGGGCCGAGGCCCCACATATACCAACATAGATAAAACAGATGATTTAGATACAGAGCAGGGAGTATTCATATCTCTACTTCCTTTGCTATCACAATTTACAATTATTAGTTATCCGTTCCAGTACTTTATTGCTTCAGTTGCTTTACATGCCAGTACAATTCAAATGTGCTGATGTCCCTTTTTATTGCTTGGGGGCTTGCATCGCGATATATAGGTTGACGACTCAGCTATTTGGGAGTACACGTATCAGCTATTGGTGAGCCCTAGATTCCTTCGGGGCATTGTCAACTATCCAAAGGATTTCGCTTTTCAGAAGGATAATATTATTCGATTCTTAGAGGCTTCATAGACACGAATTCGATAATTTGTTCATTTATATTTGTTATGTTAGCTTTGTTGGAAGTTATACTTAGTGGTTCAGTTGTTTTGGTTTAGCTAGGTTCGCTACTTTCAGATATTTAAGATTGTCTAAGTATTTTCGTATTATGATATTTCAGTCAGACTTCTAATTAATCAGCATGTGTTAGTTTTATTTTATAAATCAGTTATGTTTTGGTATCACATGTTGATTTAGCCAGCCAGTCAGTTCACTCGGTCACATGCAGTCAGGCACCGCGTGCCGTGTTACGTCCAGGCCCAGGTTCAGGGCATGACAACTGAGCCGGGGTTCGAACCCAAAAACTCAAGGTATTTTAGGCGAAGGGTAAAAATTAGGGGAAAAAGTTAAAGACCACTCCCGAATAACGGCAATCGTGCAAATTTCCCTCAGTCGTATTTACCACTTTTATCCCATAGGCCCTTATGGAGTCAACTTGGTTCACAACAATTATATTACATTATTTGTTCTCTACTACATCTGGCTATAGCAACTAAAAAAATCTGAATAAACGACGCCATACCAATATCAATATGTATCTTGGCCTCAATAATATAAAATTTGTTTCTTTCTATGATCTAGAACATAATTTCCCTAGTCAGAGCATGCAGGCAGTTTAAGAGTCCTACAATAACGAAAAACAAAAAATATTACTCCAACTGTTTCAATTTACGTGACACTCTTTCATTTTTAGTCAGTCAAAAAAAAAAAAAAAGACACCTTATTAGTAACAATTTAATTTTAAACTTTTCATTTTATCCTTAATTAGATGATTTAGCGCCACACAAATATTTATGGCTTTTATCAAAAGTCTTCCTTTTATTCTTAAACTCCGTGCCTAATCAAACACCTTCACATGAATTGGGACGGAGGAAGCATACCAGTAGAAGTCCTCCTACTAGGTCTTCTTCACCTGCTAATGTTTTAGTATTCAATTACTCAATAGTACTATATTTGTTACTTCCATTTTGGTGGGGTTAGGGGCGACTTCTAATAATACACACGGCCACACATCAAACATAGAGTTAGGATTTTCATTAAAGAGATTTAAAAAATAAAGAAGTAAACACACGAATAATTCAAAAAGATGCAACATCTATTACTATATATATACATAAAGCATAATTTTGACCTAGTATATATATATATAGTGTAATTTTCAATGAAGGGTTCGGATAAACCACCTTGTGTTCCTTAACTCTGCCAATGCCATACACAATTTTTTTGTGTGTGTGTAGGTATGCATATTAGGTGGGACAAAACTAGCCCATAAACATATGACCCCAACCGCCGAAGTCTGGGGAGGTTAGTGACTCACTCATTTTAAACCCCCCCCCCCCCCACCCAATCAGCCTACTTAAAAGTTGGGTTGATTTGAACTAAATATGTAGGGATCATTTGCACTTTTGTCCCTATTTTGTGTTGGTCTTTTTGTCCCTCAAGGCAAACAACTTTTTCGCGGGGCATAAATTTATATTTTGGCATACTAACATCCCACAGGTTATGCATCGCGCGAGCCACGCCGTTAAAGAACTTATGCGGTTATGCCCCACTAGGTTAAGTTCAATTTTGAAGGCCAAAAATTAAAGATCAGCCCATTTGAAGGGCAAAAGTTAAAGACCACCCCATTTGAAGGACAAAAGTTAAAGACCACCCCATTTGAAGGCAACCCGGGCAATCTCTTCAATATGCAGCCCAAATTGATCCATGAGAAACTCTGTCAAAGTAAATTATAAATTTTATTTTGTTTGGTATGTTATATATAGACATGAAAAAAACATGTTATTAATTTTATTTAGTAATTAAACAAATATTAAGAAAACAAACAAAGAAATTAAAACTTGATAAATGTTGAACACGTTGCAATGACCTCTTTGTTTAGCCCATCTTGACCAAGCACATTTCAACTCAGGTGGCCCTTGGAAAGGTTAATAACTCAACCATTTATTAACTCAACATTTGTGTTCTTTCTAATTTCAACTATAAAGTCATTCGTTGACATTAATAAAGTGAAATTTGAAAGATCATACTTGTTAATGTGTTACTAACCCGTTGATGATTCTTAGTTTATCTAGAAATCACTTCTAACTCTAGTGGCTTTCAGATTATGAATGTTTGATCGTTCCATTGTTTATTTCCTTTCCTTTTTGAGTCACTTCTCAACGGTTCATTGTTTGAACTTTGTGTAATGATCATTTTATTAAAAAATGCACAGTTTCGACTAACGATCATCGCAACCGCGATAAAATTATTGTCGTATCGCCGAGAGGTCCGGCTCGTACCTGCACTCCAACTCGAACAAAAATCAGAGAAAAATGAGAGAACCAAACAATAAGAAAACAGAAGTGAAAATAGGCTGTGTAAAAGATGAGTAGTGAATTGGTGATGTTTGAGGGTGATAATGGCCGGTATTTATAGCCAAAAGGTTCAAAGTAGCTTCTTCAAAACGCTGAAGATTTTGATTTTTTGAAAAGAAGAAAGAAGACGGAGATTTCGAGCGATTCAAAAGAAGAAATGGTGGAAATGGGATGGGACTTACCAGGAAATCGGCTAAAATCGCTCATGGCTCGAGCCTGTAAGCTTCAGAGATGGAGTGTGAGAAAGGAGAAGGGGGGATGAAGGGATGTGGGGGGATGTGAAAGGTGAACAACGCCTCTACCATTGCTATCCCTAGGCGACGATATGACGATTGCATATAATTACTTTATGAATGATCGATTGGCTAAATAATTGACTAGCTAAAACTTAAACTCAATTTTGACCAAAAAAAAAAAAAAGTAGCCTTTAATTTCTTTATGCATAGGAAAAGTGGAGGGTGATAATGCATGTATACCAATTATTCAAGCACTCTGCCATGTTTTCTTCCGCTTGTACTTTGTTCCAGGGAATAAAATATCACACACAACAAAATTAATTTTATTCCATAATAAGCCATAATATATCCTCATCCAATGCATCACACTAAAATGGAGAGGAAATCCTGCTGTCGGCAAGATTACTTATTTATACGACACAAGCAAATAGTACATAAATATTTGTAGATCAATATATTTTGAAATATCTTTTTAGTTGTTGTCCCACCAGAATTGTGATTGGAGATAATCCACAACTTTCTTGTCAACTTGAAACGCTTTTGTGAGAACATAAGGATTGATCGGTGGTTCGGAGCCAAATACTGCATTGGCTATAGTGATAACACCTGCATTTTGACTACTCAGTCCAGACATTGCAACGAGGAAATTTTAGTCTTTCCAATATTCAATTGAAAATGAATGAGACCAAATGGGAAAACGAACACATCTCCGGCCTTTAGAATCTTGGTAAAGAGTCTATTCTTGATATTTGGGCCAGGGTTCGAAAGGACAAAGCCAACATATAGTGTGCCTTCAAGGACAGTAATAAGCTCGGTTCCTCGGGGGTGAGTATGAGGTGGGTTGAGACCATTTGGTGCATAATCAATACGTGCTAACGAAATGCCTAGAGTGTTGAGTCCAGGTAAATTGTTGACGTTCACATTAGTTACAGCTGATCCAACTGGATTTGAAGTGTTTCCAGGCATGTTTATACCAGAGAAAAAGAAATCATCTGCCACAACCTTCATTGGATCCTTGCAAATTTTTCCATTCACAAAAACTGCAAAAGAAGCTCTCAATTAAAAGAAAATAACAAAAAGACAGGATAAAAACACAATTATGAATGTAATTTGGCATTAATCAAAATAATTTGATATTTTACCAGCAGCCTTGGAGTCATCAACCGCAACACAAATATCTTGGAGAGGACTGGGATCAAATGCATGACTTATTGAAGATAACACAGCCATAATGGCAATGGATATCACAAATGACTTGAGAGCCATTGCTACTAGAAAGTAAAGTATATCTTATGAAAGAATTCAAATTAAATGTATCTTTAATTTGCTATCTGTTGATTTTTGACAAACATAACAAGAAAGAGCTTTGTATTTATAGATGTATTCGTTTGAATTGGTCGTTATTTTCCGATAAACAAATTATGGATTAGGCTTCTGTATTAAGAAGTCATTGATGGTAATTAATTTTTTAATCACGTGAATTTTTAATTTGAAGCTTCCCTGAACAACTACAAAGACTGAATTTATTTATCTAGGATTTACATCAGCTAATCCGTACGTCCATTTTGAAATAGTCATGAAAATGTGGAAGATCGATCTGGAAAAAAAGAAGAAGATTAGGTTGAGAAATAAGATGTGATAGCTACGTCCTTAGTTAAAATGAATTTACAATAATCTGAAATGAATTAGTACTCTAAATCTATATTGATATGATCAGAAACTAGAACTTATTTCGTTGTCAAGTTCGAAAACCACCGCATTGATTTATTAAACTCTACTGTATCAAATTTAAAATTTGTTAAACTGATGACTGCGTTGGTTACATGCGAGGACAATTCATTTATCTCAACAATAACAACCTGGAAGTTTCTTATTTTAACACTAATTCACTGCTTAATACTTATTACTTACAATCTTATTATCATTGTAATTTATAAACTAAAGGAGTAATATAGTGCTAAGTAAAAATAGCTATTATACATACAGACATATAAAGGTAATTATTTCTATGATCTATAACGTAATTAGCATGCAGTTTATGAGTCCTATAGTGCCCCATAAAAACCAACAGAAGGCTTCCTCCTCTTCTTCACCTTCTAAATTCTAATGTTTTATTAGAATTTAATATATCTGTTACTTTGATTCTGAGGGGGGCGGCTTCTAATAAAACACTGGGCCTCAAACAAATGTGTGTGTATGTTATACGTATGTATGTACTGTGTGTGTATAGATTAGTAAGACCAACTCAAGGTCTTCTTTGTTTGGTTGTGATTGCTGCACAATATATAACCAAGAAATATTTTTAGATAAATAAGTAACAAAATAACTTTTACTTTATGTTCTGTGTCTTTCAAAGAGTGTATATTGCGTCGAGATTTATATGCTTGTAAAAAATTTGTACCAATATTAGCCTGCAATGAATTTAAATAGAGTAACATGAATAGTATTCATATAGTCGATTGCAGTTTGTTTGGCACTAAGACATATTATTGTTTTGGTATAAAGTTATAATGTCTATGTGGAGATTGACTTTTGTAATTGTCTATTAGGAGAAAACCTAATGATCAAGAAATCATAATTGAAAAAGTAACATCTTGCATTTAAAAGGAAATGAACACCTTAATCATCTTACAACATAATAAAAAATAAAAAATCTTGCATAATAATAAATATAAGAAAAGTAACAACCTATATATAATATAAAGGTAGGCATAAACAAGGTGATGTGGCACACCTTTTTGGCCACCATTGCTATTTATCTTTTTTCTCCTTTTTTTTTTTTTGGCTATTTTCTCTTCTAATTTTGCTAAAAAACTCTAATAATATTGGTTCTTTTCCTCTTTCCAATTTGAAGTTCATATTAATTTTATATATTAATTGTATGTCGTTTGTGAAGAACAGACGGAAGTTTAATGGTCAAGTTCTGTTGTCAACTTTTTGACCTTCTATTCTTATATTTCCCTTAAATTATTTGCTAAAATTAAATTTACTCTATCAATAAGTTTATAATTAACCACATTCATTGCTCAATTAAAAGGGATAGGCATTTAAGAATATTAACTCTTTAGGCAGTCTTCTTAGTCCAGGAGCGTATTTTTCCTCTATCTCAGATTTTTGGGGGTTTCTCTCATTTTTACCATTTATTTGCATTAAAAACTGAAACGTTACGTAACTTTTTTTTTATGGTTATGACTCATGTAACGGACACATATTCATTCCACGGAAGGGATCTTTTTAAGACCTTCTTTGCTGTTTGAGAAGTCAAGTATTTTCTCCTCCTCTTTTCCAATTATAAATACTTATAATTACATATCGATGGTGCTTTGGATAGTTGTTGAGGAGTTCTGTTAGTTGTGGTGTTTCTTTCTACCTTTTTTAGTTTATAATTTTCACGTTTTATTGACTTTAGATGTCTTAACTTTTTGTTGGTTGGTTATAATTGTTGCATCAATTGTGCTTTGGATATTTGTTTGAGACTTTTTGAGGAAATGAGATCTCTTGCACTCTTAGGTAGAGTATTAACTTACGTGTAAAAATAAAAATCCCGTCCCGTATAAAAAGACACAAAATTGAAAAAAAAATAAAAAAATTTAAAGGGATAAAAACCATTTCTCCCGTTTGTTTGTTTGGAGTGTTTCTCTCTACCTTTTTTTCGTTTATAATATTTCAAGTTTTATTGACTTTAGGTGTCTCATATTTTTGCAGGTTGGTCATAATTAATGCATCAATAATTTTTTTTTAAGAAGAGTAACTTTGCTTCTTCTTTCTCCATAGTTTTTTCTTTTAGATAACATTGTTGAGCTCTTTATTTATGAATTCAGGAATTTGAGACAATAGCGTCTACTCCTTAAACAATGATATGCATGTACTGAAAAAAATATGTGCACATGGATGATAATAATTTTTTGCAAGCGGAAGAATATTTGTAAATTTTTTAAAAGAAAACTTCCCATCTTCTTCTTGCAGCATAAACAAAACTATATATATTTTTATGTATCTTTGAAGTTTAGTGCGCAATAGCAAGACATTGAAACTTTTCCCCCATTTTCTGAATTTTTAGTTGAAGTATTTACGCAAGTAAATAGGTTTAATTGTTGATTATATTATTTGATGTAAAATCTAATTGATGCTCCATTAAATATTTCTTTCTTTTTTTTAATTTGAAAAAGGATATATATTTGTCTTCTTGGGTTATCCTCAAGTCTAGCATTTTATTTTCTCCGATGCTAACTGTAGCCATTTGAGATTAGTAGAAGTAATTCAAAAATTATTACGAACACTCTTGGAAAATTAAGATCTTCCTCCATGAGTTTAATTAGTTGTTGGCTATGAATTCTTGTATATTATAATAAAGGTATCGGAGTTAGATTATTCACAATTTTTTTATGTGTATGAAATTTAATTAAAATTTATGAATATTTTTATACACAGTTCTCCAGTTAATTTTTTAATAATAGTAATGAGTTTCTTTTTATGAATGAGTGATATTTGCATATAAATTGATGCCAATACCTATATTTGAGTTTCGTTGGTTCCTCAATCCAGAAAGATAATTATTTTTTCTGTCGGTCAATTCTAGGGTGAACACTTATTGTGAGAACTCCTTTTTTTAATTGTATTGTTGATAAAAAGAAGTCTCTAAGTTAAGTAATGAGTTTCTTTCTAGCTCCACTTAATTTATAATAGATCATTCTAAATTTATTATCAGATAAATGGCATTTAGTAAAGTTAGTTTTGTTTGTTTGTGGGCCAAAATGTGGGCTGGTCCAGGCCTTCTGAATTTTATAGGGTCATTTGCACGATTGTCCTTCAAAGGCACTGGTTTTTAATTTTTGTCCCTCGAATTGGTGGTCTTTAATTGTTCTCCTTCGCCTAACACCCCGAGGTCCCGGGTTCAAATCCTGACTCAATAAAAAATAAAAAATTCGCAAGGCAGAGTTTCATAGCAAAATTAAGCCTATTCAGGCAAAAAGTTATGCCTTAAGGCAGAGTTTTGCAAAATTTTGACTGAATTAAAAAAAAAAAAATTGCCTTAATGCAAACCTCGATCGAGTTTGGGTTAGAGTTTTTCAAAAACCAAAACTCTACCTTAAGGTGAGTTTAACTTAAACTGTAAAAAAAAAAAAAGGTAGCAAAATTTGTAGAGTTTGAGGTAAAACTCTGTCTTGCGAATCCAAACTCTACCTTGTAATTTTTATTTTAATTTTTGACTAAGCGAAAGTTCGAACCCTTACCGGGTTTTTAGCGAAAGGAAAAAAATTAAAGATCACCAATTGCAAAATTAAAGACAATTGAAGGGCATTCCGCACAAAAAAATGAATTTTTTTTTTAATGGGATGGGCGGAACCGATCTTGGGCCTTTCCGGCCCACTTTCCAAGTATAGCTTGGCATTTGTTTTTTGTTTGTTTGTGCAGATTGCCCTTTCAATGCACTAGTTTTTAAAGTTGCCCCTCAAATTGGTGGTCTTTAATTTTTGCCCTTCGCCTAATATCATCGAGTTTGGGGTTCAAACCCCGACTCTGTAAAAAAAAAAAATTTGTAAGGTAGAGTTTTGTAGCAAAGTTAGGCCTTAAGGCAGAGTTTTGCAAAATTTCAATTGAGTAAAAAAATTTTTTTTTTTTTTTTTTTTGCCTGCAAACCTCTACCTTAAGCTAGAGTTTTGCCATCCGACATAAGTCTAACTTTGCTATGAAACTCTATCTTACGAAGGTCTAACTTTGATTAATCTTTTACGAATTTTGATTAATTTTTTACTTTTGGGGGGGGGGGGGGGGGGGGGGGTTTCGAACCCGGAACCAAAGGGTTTTAGCGAAGGCCAAAAACTAAAGACCAGCGATTTGAGGGGCAAAAAATAAAGACCACCACCGAATAAGGGCAATCGTGCAAACTGCCCTTCGCATTTTCCAGCTTGGTCCTGGCCTTTTCTATTTTGAGTTTGTAACAGAGTTACTCTTTCCATCTCAAATTATTTGTTGTGGTTATTAAAAATAACTGTCTCAAATTATTTGTCGTTTTAAAAGTTCAAGACACAACGAATTAATTTTTTTCTCATTTTACCCTTTGTAGAATTTTTTCATTAATGAAGATGACAAATAGATAGATGAAACATTTAATATAGAGAGATATAACTTAGACATAAATAAGGGTAAAGTAGTCAAATGCCCGTGCTAATTAGGGGTGGGCATGATACGGTATGCTACGATATTTGAAACTTCGGTACGGTAATTTCGGTTTACAGTTTCTAAAAATACTATACCATTACCGTACCAAATTAATTCGGTATGGTTCGGTATTTTAAAGTTCGGTTTCGGTATTTTACGGTACGGTAAATCGGTATCATAGTTTTTCCGACTGTGACTTCATATACTCATATCATGGAGAATTATGACTTCCGTTACTTAAGAAACGTCTTACTAAATACGTTACACATGTAAAAATATTCAAGAGAAAGTACAAGCAATCTCCTTCGTAAATCAATTACACAAAAAATACATTTAAATCAAGATAGAGTAGTCAAAGTTCCAACGTTTAACAATTAGTTTTCTAATAATACTAGTTTACATATTTGTTAGTATTATAATACGAAGATATATGAATTGTATATGTAATTATATACTTCGGTATGGTATTCGGTATTTCGGTATTTTCTTTATGAATACCGAATACCAAACTTTTTGAAATGCATACCAAATACCGTATCAAATACCATAATACCGAAACCGCGGTATAAAAAATTCCGGTTTCGGTATGATAATCGCATATCTACCATGCCATGCCCACCCCTAGTGCTAATAAATATTTTTTAAGGGGCGTGTAAAACAAAAAAAGGATAAATATTTTGAGACAGAGGGAATATTATCAGAAACTACTAATATGTTTTTACTTAACACCAACTTCAGAATGACATGCGCGCTTCTTTCGCTTTACTTCTGCGGTGTGTTTTTCTTGGAGTTTCATCATACTATAGTGACTTATGGTAGCTTAATTAATAGGCTTATTTCATGCGCATTCCTAGTGTCAAATAAAAAGGAACGAATCGCTGTATATTTTGGCCCGTCAATACATTGGCCGTACACAGATGTATGATACATCATTAAAAAGTTCAATTACGGAAGCATGATTCTGTGACTTGAAAAAATTGCTAATGTTTCAGGGAACTTAGTAATATATATTGCTTTTGTTCCAAGGAAATGTACTTAAGAATGTTTGGCTTAGCTTTTCCAAAATTAACATGGTGAGTATTTGTCTTTTAACGCTAAAAGCGTGCTGGTTAGTTCAGTAATAGTGGGGCAAATTTACCAATGATCTTGAAAATTAGTTTGTGTCTATTTCGGGAAATCAACACATTTTATCTTTGCGGCACAATTCTTGTTTGGATGAGCTCAATCCCTTTTTCTTGTTCTTTACTGACTTCCTAAAACGATAATTATTAATTAATTAATAAAGTAAAATAAGGGAGTTCTTCCTAATCATTAAAGGACACTCCCTTTTAAGATACCACTAGTCTTCCAACAATTATCATTATGACGCCTTAGAAAAGGAAAAAAATTGTCTTAAGATAAGTATAATATGTGAGGGTCCCTTTATGTAATGGTCTAGCTGTTACTTTAAACTTCAGATGCAGAAATTTGGGATGCAGTCTCGCTAGGAAATGAATTAGTATAAATTATTAGATATTCCAAAGATAAAAATAAGATTTTCGAGTAATTAATTATCTTATAAATAATTTAAGTGCTTAAATAGCTCATATACTGCGAGTGTATATAAACTCTAACGGTAGATTTTGACAAGGATCAGGGATATCACAAACAATGAACTTACTTTTATTCCCTAACAAGACATTACATATCCTCATCCAATACATCACACTAAAATGGAGAGGAAAACCAGTCGACATTGATTACTCGTTTAATTCTGTGACACAAACACTTCACAGAACCATAACTATTTTTTGATCAATATATCTTTTTTTTCATAACATTTTAGTTGTTATCCCATCATAATTGTGATTGGAGGTAATACACAACTTTCTTATCAACTTGGAATGCTTTGGCGAGGACATCGTCATTGATTGGTGGGTCTGAGCAAAATACTGCATTCGCAATAGTGATGACTCCTGGATTTTGACTACTCAGTCCAGCAAGTGCAATAGCCTTATCCTTTCCCACAAAGTTTAAAGCTTTGAGTCCTTGTTATTTATTCTTACCAACCCTAATTATTTTCCCAAATAAATCAAGGTTTATGGCTTTAATCAATGTTTGCAACCATTAATTATGAATGAAGAATGAAGAATAAATAAACCCTAATAATCCATTATGTGTATATCAATCACAACCCAATCACAAAACACCCATCATTGGGTTCACAACCCTAGCAAAGGAATTTAGCTACTCATGACAAAGAATAAGAAATAAGAAATTGAAGAATTCATAATTGCTTACTTTGGAAGAAAAGAGGAATTGATAATACTTAAATTGATGTTTGAACCTTCAAAAACTAGAGAGTATTTTATGTTCTAAGCCAAAAGTCAAAATATAATAACTGATGCTAATTAAAACCCTACAATGGACTATTTATAGGTTTCAAAAACGTAAAATTACGTAATTTGCACTAAGTCCCGGCGGTACTTATACGGTCCGTACAACTTTCCACGGACCGTATAAGACTTATACGGCCTTCATCCAGGTGTCTGCAGAGAATAATACGAACTGGCCTTCCACGGTTCGTATAATGTTATACGGCTCGTACAATCCTGCCCGTGAAGCATCTTCCAACATCATCGCATCTACTTATATGGCCCGTACAATATTGTACGGTCCGTATAAGTATCCGTGGTTCAGCATCCATCCACTGTGACATTCTGTTATGTTTCCACCTT